>NC_043999.1:25863681-25898681 GCF_902150065.1 Myripristis murdjan | reverse complement strand
CAATCATATTTTGATGAAGCTTGGGAGTGTTGCATGTCACCAGCAATTTCAAAATGACACTGATTTGCCCAAGGAGGGTTCTGCAATAACAAGTCACAACAAGGTGACGTATTGGTTACTGATTCACCCAGAGAAGAGCTGCATCACTGAACGTTTACTGCTGATTGGTCTGACGAAATGTATGACACTACTAGTGGCAGTGTGTAGGCTAAAAATGCCAGGCCAGAAACAATTAGATTAGAGGAACTTGTTTTACTCTCAAACTGGAAGAGCATGTATATGTGAATGTATGTATAGCATCTATTGCATTAACCAGATGTATGGGAGAGAAAGAGAAATAACTCTTTCCCTCTTTCCCTTCCTATGCCAGAGTCTTGTCTGACTACACAGAGGGCTGAGTGGATCTCAGTGAGAGGCAAGGAAAAGATTTGAATGCTGAAAAGCTATAGTTATGGCAGTGTGATATTAAACCAGCCTGGCTTTAAATTCGTTTTACATCTGCATCTTCTGAATTTTATTTTCGTTGCACTGAATAGGAAGAAAACTGGCCTTTTACAGGAAAGTGAGCAGGAAAAAAAAACACGGCCCCTTTTACTTTTTATTGAGTACACAATTATTATCTTGTGTATGTGGACTTGTATTCAGTGCAGTTGCTGAGACCTCCCTCCACAACATGCAGTACTGAATCGTGTACTGTCAAATCAGACGAATTAATGCAGGATAAGGATTTCCTCTCCTTTGGGGAGAGACTGGGGAAATGCAATAAACGCTTCCACTCATTCATATGTATTGGAGTGTTCTTCCTTGTGCATAATAGATAAACTTGAGGAGGTCCTCTGTGGGAATGTTAGTGTCGCTGAAGTGGACACTAACCCAATGTTCAGTCTAATTTGGCACTGCAGTCCTCTCCTCTTGGTATCCTTGCCTTACCTTTTGTGACCCCATTTGCTTTATTCAAAGCAGCTTAACAGCTTTGGTGTCCTGAATACATGTGTGAAATCTTTCCACGCTCCACCTACAAATCCTTGCGCTGTGTTACCTGTTACAAAATCTGATTTTTTCTGGGTACTTGAAGACGTTTTGTCTGGGGAGGATTGGCTTACATGAGGTAACACAGTGAGGCTTTATTACGGTGGCCGAGAACCGCTATCGCTGCAAATAGAAAAAACGCTGCAAAAAAACAACAACAAAAAAAAAACGCTGCAAATAAAAAAGAAAAATCCTGTGTTGCAAATAAAAAAGCAACGATCGCTACAAATAAAAAAACGCTGTAAATAAAAAAGGAAAACACTGCGTTGCAAATAAAAAAAAGCAAAAATCAATAATTTATTGGTAATAATGCAACAATAAAACTGAGAACTATTCATTCTTCCACCAAGCAAGATAGAGTGGACAGAATGGTTGCCAAGCAACACAGATGCTAAGATTGCTTTTTCATCTAGCGCCATTATCATGTCACATCAGGCAATTTGGACTCGTTAATGTTGAATTGCATATTTCCATTAATAGTGCAATTGTTAAAATAGTGTTCAATTATGTTTGGACTCCTCTTTGCAGGGACAGTGGTGAGCGTTTCGCGACAGGTGCGTTTTAGTGCAGCCGTATGCCCAGGGGCGGACTGGCCATCTGGACGTTCTGGAGAACACCAGAACGGCCGGTGCTGCCAGTCGACTGGCGGCTGGCCGGCCGGCCAGTCTTTTTTTTTCCCCTTTTTGCTTTGTTGACTTATCAATCACGGAATCACGGAATTTGACAAAATAACAACTGCACCGGCACCGCACGAGCCAAAAGGCAGAGAAACTTTCCAGCTACAGCAGCGCACTGACATAGATTGTGTAACAAAGCGAAGAGTTGCCACTCCGCTCTATTTTCACTGGCTAACAGCAGCACACTGGCTTAGCTTGTCTATTCAGGGAAGAAGTATCACTTCGGCTTATTTTTCAATCTGTGTTATCACATGCATACTACTGCTCATTCATTGGTAGCTGAATTGTTAGGTCTGTTTGATAAGTAATTTACATTTTTAAAACAAATAATTTAACATATTGTTAAATTATTGGAGTCAAGTTTACTGGTAAACATCTACTCCTTCGAGATAATTTATTATGTTATACAACTCATAAACATACACTAACACTACATACCGAGTGTTTGACCAACATCTCCTCTGTGCTACAAAAGATCCATGGTTTTTACATGGAGTGGCAGTAAGGAAGTCACTCATGAAACAACACTTCAAAAAAGTTTTAATTCTAACAACAAACTTAATAATGTTTGAACAAAGTTCACTTCATATGCTTTTATTTTAATTATTTATTATTATTTTTATATTTTGGGGGGTAAATTTATGGTGTCTTAAAATTTTTTAAAAACTAAATTTTCTTTAATTTTGTGAAGCTTTTATCATAAATTAACAGTTAATATTTCTGTGATTGTAGCTTGAAAGATAGAAAGAAAGAAAGAAAGAAAGAAAGAAAGAAAGAGACTAATCTTGTCCAGTTGGGAGGATGTGGAGGTTTCCTTACATTTGCCGCTCAACTCCTTTGCACTCACTGTTCACTGTGACAAACTGCTTCCGACATTTGACGAGGCTGGAAATACTGCTGAGATCCAAATTTTATTTTGAGACAAACAAATGGCAGATTCTTACCACAACAAACAAAAGAAACATATATTCCAGGGAGTGAAATAATATCACATTTGTCAAAACGGGTCAAGTATCCCTTTAAGAGAGCGCTGAGACTTTTTCTCTAATTCTTCAGAAAAGAGGTGTTGAAGACAGTGATGTCTTACGTTTTCTTAACAACAAGAAGTCTCTTAACTTCCTGACCTCTGTTTCCTGCTTTTGATGTGACTTTGTGACTTTATAATCTCAGAATTTTGGAGTTTTTTTCTCATAAATTTATGACTTTAATCTCAAAAATTCAGTTTTTTTCCGTAGAATATTACCCCGCTCCTCCAGCTCTGTAGCTGTTTTTTTTCCTACAATGGCAATAATACACCATTGAAGTGGCAATGCCTGCCCACAGTCTAACAGTCTTTTTATTATGTGGGTCTGCTGCCCTTTAAAAGTGAAAAATGTGATATTATTTCACTTACCCCCTAGCTGTTATGCCAAGAGGGCACACATGACTAAAATCTGTGCTAACCCCATCAGGAGGAAAACTAAAAAAGGCCCAACATCTTTCATAGTAATTATACAGATGTGGCTGTGGTGTCAGTGGTGGTCGCCTACCACAGAACTGTGAGTGAGTGCCATGGTGCATGGCAGGGAGGATGCTGCACCCTCTGTGGACATCAGGGACTGGCTGGTGGACGCCTCCCCCCTCCTGTAGCCAAACTGCTGTCTGCTGCCAGCCTCTCTTTGGCTCTGTGCCGAATATGATTCAGCTGTTTCCTCGTATACACTGGTCAACAGTTCTGCTCAGACCAGAGGAACACGTTAGCAAATTGTGTTATCTCCTCCCAACGCTAGCTTCTGTCTCAGTGACATCAGTTTCCTCTTCGGAGACACTTGTGTGGTGGAACTGCTCCAAACTGTTCTCTTCATCAGCAGCGTGGCATGACGCTTTGACCCAGAGTGCACTGCTGTTACAGGCAAGGGAAAGAGATGATTTGATTCGTGTTTGATTCATGACTCATGCTACCCCCCACTACACCTACTGTTAATGTATTCCCTCCAATCCTGTCCTGCTTGTGTGGTTGACTGCAAAGTTTGTAAAAATTAGTTGCCACATCCTGCGGACGTGCCCCGTGTTTCTTTGACTGTGCTTTATTCTACCATTAATGTGCCCTGTCTCCTAAAAGTTACATTCTCATAAGACTAAAGTGCATTCTGAGAATGCAGGTTTGTTGCATAGGAATGTAAATTTTTAGGAGACAAGGTTGGACTGATTCATGAATTAACCTCAGGGGCGCCACCAGGAATTTTGGGCCCCATGAAAAAAATCTATCTATCTATCTATCTATCTATCTATCTATCTATCTATGTATATGTATATGTACACGTGTGTGGCAATGGCGGCGCACATGCATGCAGCAGCTGATGGCTCCCTCAATTTCAACAAAAATAGGAGCGATTCTTCTGTTTTTACTGCTGAGAATCGTACCACCTGCGTGTGTATTACTTATGACAGTAATACACTCCTCAATATCAGGAAAGGAAGTGCAAAAATTGCACTGAGTGCCGCGGACCTTGGGATTATATCTGCTCTCGGTATCTTAAGATCCGACGACCAGGGCGTTCGGATCGGACGTCATCGCAGGCGGTGTAGTCGACGCAGGAGGAGGGGGAGGCGAGCCGGGGTGCGACTGAGGCTGAGTAGGCTTGGACCCAAGGCTGTGCTGCTACCCAGCCTACTCCTGGCTAATGTCCGATCACAGGAGAACAAAATGGACGAGATACGGCTCAGGCTGACCCAGCAGGGAGAGATCTAGCACTGTGGCGTTCTCATCCTAACAGAGACGTGGCTCCATGAAAACATACCGGATGAGGCTTTAACACTGGACGGGCGGAGCCTGTTCCGGGCCGACAGAACACAAGACTCCGGTAAGACGAGAGGGGGCGGGCTCTGTGTGTACATCAATGATGCTTGGTGCACAGGTGCAGTCAGAGTGGATGGAAAATGTTCACCTGACATTGAGTTTTTACTGCTCAGATGTCGGCCATATTACCTGCCTAGAGAATTCACCAGTGTGTTTGTTGCTGCTGTTTACATTCCACCGGATGCAAATACAAATTAAAGCTGCAAGCAGCGTTGGACGGGCCCTCGCACCCGTGCCCCGCGTCCGCCTCGTGCCCGGTGGCTACGGTCCATTCACGGTGCCACTCACTCACTCACACTCGCACGCACACACACTCATACACACACACACACACACTCACACACACACACACACACACACACACACACACACACACACACACACACACTGCTCTGATCACGAACACACACAAACACACAAAGTTCTGGCCCAGCCACTAGCGGTGCTCCTCCAGCAGATGTCGCCCTAAGCTTGCGTTTGAGTTTGAGAGTCCAAACCTGTTAAACAACTCTTCACCGCGGCCATAAACTTTTTCCAATCCACAGCAAGACCTCCTATTATTGTAGGAGAATTAGGCCTCTTTCCATCGGCATAGGTTTGGAAGCTGTCAGACTTTTACTTTGTCACCAGGGGCCTAATTAGTGCCTATGCTCACGGCAAGTGCATGTTAATTCAAAGCAGGCACACCAGGGTCCATGGGAAAAAGTGGAGGCGCTGGTTGTGGACACTCTGACTTTGATGGTGTCTGAAATCCAAACGGTTCGAAGGAATGTAAATTCCTTCTGAAATTTTGTTGAGCACTATGTCCTCTGGCGGGTATTAAATTTTCAAGCCATTCAAATTAACGCCCAGGGAGTTTATAGATTTGCTGCAAAGTGAAAATTTGGGGCAAAAACGTGACTTTCAAACGCAAATTGTGGACTTCCTGTTGGTTTTAGGTGGGGGGCACGAGCACGAAAAATGTCGGGCTTGATGAGATCTACGTTTCGGCGCTGGTTTGATCTTTCTATCACATTCCTGTGGGCCGCAGGGGCTGCCTTTGCGTCCCTAGGTGGCGCTACCGAGCCCATTTTTGCACCTGGGGGGTTCGATTTTTGATTTTATCGAATTTTTCACCAGACCTGGTGTGCGTGCCGAATTTGGTGAGTTTTTGAGCATGTTTAGGGGGTCAAATTAAGGCCGAATGACATGTAATAATAATAAGAAAGAAACGATACAAATACAATAGGGCTTCGCACTGGGACAGTGCTCGGGCCCTAAAAATGCACTCCAGGAATTGTATGAGGTCATCAGCAGTCACATGGCAAAACAGCCAGATGCTGTTATTATTGTTGCTGGGGATTTTAATCAAACAGACCTCAGAACTGTTCTGCCAAGATTCCACCAGCACGTCCACATCCCCACCAGAGGAAACAACACGCTGGACCATGTCTACACCAATGTTCCTGGCAGCTACAGAGCCCTCTCTCGTCCTCATTTTGGCCAGTCAGACCACATCTCCCTGCTTCTCCTGCCTACCTACATCCAGCTGACAAAAAGGGTCAAACCAACTGTAAAAAACAGTTAAAGTGTGGACAGATGAAGCTGCAGCAGCTCTACAGGACTGTTTTGAATGCACGGACTGGCAGATGTTCAGGGATGCTGCTACCCAGGAGAACCATATTGACCTTGAAGAATACGCATCATCAGTGACATCATACATCAGCAAATGTGCTGATGTGGTAAAAACAAGGACAGTTAAATCATTCCCTAATGGGAAAGCCTGGATAAATGGAGAGGTGAGAGGTCTATGTAGAGCCAAAAAAGCTGCCTTCAAGTCAGGTGACAAAGAAGCCTACAACACTGCCAGAGCAAAACTGAAAGCTGGCATCAAGGAGGCAAAGCGAAGGCATCAGCAGAGACTGGAGAGAGACCTCAACACCAACAACAGCAAAGACTTGTGGCAGGCGGTCAAAAATGTGACAGGCTACAAAAGCAGGAGCGCTCCCATCATGTGTGAGGCCACGCTACCAGACGAGCTAAACACATTTTATGCTCGCTTTGACCTCCTCAACAAGGAATCAGCTGTAAAGTCTACTCCGCCTCCAGAGGACCGGCCACTGTCAGTATCCACAGTGGATGTGAGGAAAGTCCTGCTGAAAGTGAATATGAGTAAAGCTGCTGGGCCTGACAACATCCCTGGCCGTGTACTAAAAACATGTGCCAACCAGCTAGTAGATGTCATTACCGACATTTTCAACATATCACTGTCACAGGAGAGTGTTCCCACCTGCTTCAAGACAGCCACCATCATCCCTGTGCCTAAAAAGTCTGCAGTGTCTGATCTAAATGACTACCGCCCTGTGGCACTCACCCCCATCCTGATGAAGTGCTTTGAGAAACTGGTTCTCCAGCACATAAAGAACAACATCCCTGCCAGTCTGGACCCTCAGCAGTTTGCATTCAGAACCAACAGATCCACAGAGGATGCCATCTCCACTGCTCTCCACTCAGTCTTCACTCACCTGGAGAAAAGCAGCACCTACATCAGAATGCTGTTTGTTGACTTCAGCTCAGCTTTCAACACAATCTCCTCCATGAAGCTGATTGGAAAACTGAACACTCTGGGCATCAGTACCACTCTCTGCAACTGCATACTGGACTTCCTCACAAACAGACCCCAGTCAGTCCGGATTGGCAGTCTCTCCTCCTCCACTCTAGTGCTCAACACCGGAGCGCCCCAGGGCTGTGTGCTCAGCCCCCTCCTGTTCACGCTGTACACCCACGACTGCAACCCCCGACATGGAGAGAACTCTATTGTGAAGTTCGCGGATGACACCACCATCATCGGCTGGATTTCCAACAATGATGAGTTTTCATATCGGGAGGAAATCAACCATCTTACAGAATGGTGCACAGAAAACAACCTACTGCTCAACGTCAGCAAAACCAAAGAGCTGATAGTTGATTTTCGAAAAAAAGAGGCAAAGACACACAACCCTGTCTACATCAATGGAGCTGAGGTGGAGCAAGTGAGCAGTTTTAAGTTCCTGGGAATCAACATAACAGAGAACCTGTCATGGACTTCACATATCTCTGCCCTGGTTAAAAAAGCCCAGAAACGGCTGTATTTCTTAAGGAAACTTAAGAAAGCAAAATTCCTACGGCAAGTTCTTGTCAGCTTCTACAAAGGAGCGATTGAAAGCATCCTGACTGGAAACATCACAAACTGGCATGGGATGTGCACGGCCCAGGACAGGAAGACTCTGCAACGAGTGGTTAAACTGCCCAAAACATCATTGGCACCCATCTACCAAGCATCAGTGATATCGGGGAGGTGAGGTGCCTGCGCAGAGCCAAAAGGATCCTAAAAGACAACACCCACCCCAGCCACAGCCTGTTCACCCTGCTGCCGTCAGGCAAAAGATACAGAAGTATCCGCTGCCGTACCACCAGACTACAGAGCAGCTTCTTCCCTCAGGCTGTGAGACTACTAAATGCACCATCTGCACTCCTCCATTTTTAATAATTTTATTTTCTATACAATCAATTAATCAATCAAGAGGGAACCACACTTTAATTTCATTATTCAACCTGTTGTATAATGACAATAAACTTCCTTGTATCCTTGTGTGTGTGTGTGTATATATATATATATATATATATATATATAAATATATATATATATATACTCGATGAACTTTTCCCCCATATACGGCGTCCCTGATTAACCTACTAAGGTTAAGCAAAAAAGTCAGGAAAAGAAATAGTGTACATGATAAAGTAAGAGCAAGTAATAGATCTGGTAAAGCTGCACCATGGAACTTTTACATATAAATGAGCATTTGCTCAGTTCAATGTAATGCCAAACAGTGACACAGTGGTGCATGTGCCCACTGATAACACCCACGAATACCCCCCCCCCCCCCCCCCCCCCCCCCCCGCACTTTGTGTTTATGTGGGCACAGCAAAGCTGCTGTCTGTGGCAACTGACCTTTAGTGACATGTTTTACGTCAAACACACTTCACACTTTCTACTGGAATTGTATTAGTAAAATTATAGCATGCCTCCCCTGACAATGCCATCACTCAGTTTTTTTTCCTCCAGTTTTGGAGATCACACTGGCACACTGTCGTCATCCTGCATATCATCAGACGAGGATTCAGAAGAGGCAACAAGACTGAAAGAATATTTAACATTGGTTACAGCAACTGTTTTCTGCAATGTGCACAGTCACTTTTGCAGAGCGATAGTCTATTCTTGGATCAGGAAGTATCCAACACTGAGACTCTACATCAGGAAATAGTTTCGTTGCAAACTGAGCGGGATTCAGTGTCTGCTGAAGCTCAGAGCAGCACCATAGGAATCCCACCTGATGTTGCACAATGAAGCAGCATGCTGATAAATAGTTTTTCAATTTATGCAATCAGTTATTACTTACTTTGCCATATTTGTATATCATTATTTTTATTTTCTTTACTTTAGTGCAAATGAAAATACATTTTTGTGGTACAGACATTAACTATAACCTCCACAGTTTGGAAATATCAATCTGGAAAGTAAATGATTTGGAAAGTAAGAATATTATTAACATAAGCTATGTGTTAGGGAGTTAAAAGCACTTGCGCATGCAACACTGTCTCCTAAAAATGACATTCTCATACAAGAAAACTGGATTCTTAATTACGATTGGGGGGAGTATATTTTGTTATGGATTACATTTGTTTATGACAAATATGTTTTTAATTAACATTTCTTAGATATCATGTCAGGCGGTATTTTACCTAGTTCTATTACCTTTACTTTTACCAAACCTACTTGGTTAAGGTTGGAGAAAGGTTAGGTTTAAAGAAAAAAGCCACTTGCCTAATGTAAGGTAATGTGCTCTATGTAATGTTTGCAACAAACAAGCATCATCGTCACTTTGCACTGCACTTTGCCGTGACTTTTAGTTTATGCTTTATCAGCATAAATCAGCTCTGTCTTTTCAACAGATATGGTATGTCCTTACACTTGTATGTGAGCTCTGTGGACAGATAGAAGTTTGGCTTTAGGCTCCCTATGCAATATTTGCATACATGGTGGTGTTTCAACTCTCCTTTTGTTTTTCGCTTTATGCATTTTTAGCAGCAGAACAATTTTCTGTGGAGAACACAGAGCAAGCTTCATGCAGCAAAGACGTTCCTCAGTGCTCTTATGGCCCTCGCAAAGTTATAGTCTGAGAATGTGGGCCACAGCCTCTTGCCTTTGCAGTCTTGACACCGAGTGGCACAATAAGATTTGTATGAGGAGATGGACTTTTAGCTGTTTTTTTTCCTTCTGTGCTGCACCTCATGGTTTGTTTTCCTTGCCTTTTCCTTCATTGATCCTTGATAGCGGCACACACGGAATACAGAAGCGAGCAGCAGGCAGCATCAATTGGGGCGTGGTAAATAATGATGGTGCTTGCAGTATCTAGACTGTGGCCGGCTTTCTGTCCACACACAAGAAGTTGATAGGAATGTGAGCCAGGCCATCTCAAAACGTGGATTTTGAGATCAGATCTGTATGCGGACAAGTAAAGCAAGCTGGCATGATTGAATGTGCCGGGTCGCAGCTGAAAGACAGCTGTAACCACGGCCAGAGAAACCAGGTACATGACACAGCTTGCCTTTAAGAAATAGATTTTTTATTTTACCATTTTGGAAGGAATTGTGTGATTTTATGGTAATTTGGAATCTAACATAAATATAAATAGGGTCGTTTTCCAATAGTTTTCTTTCAACTTTTTGCTAATTTCTTGTTTCAGATCAAAGGGTTAAACACTTGTGAAAAACACGTCTCAAGAATTTTAACACAAGAAATCTGACATCAATGCAGCATCATTGATTTGATTTTTAAATATATAATTTTAGTCATTATAAATAAAGTTTGATTTTATTTTTTTCCTTTTCCTAATTTTCTGTTTTTTCCGTATGTTCCAGGAGGTTTTTTTTTTTTTTTGATAATTTGCTATTTAACTTTTCCCTATGTTTTTTTTTTTTTTTTTTTTTTTTTTTTTTTGCTGAATTTGTGAATTTGCTCAGGTTTCAAAGGGTTAAGAGGTTCCATAAACATACCCTGAGTTAATTTTAATAAAGATTATAACTAGTTACTGTCATATCCATATATTTGCAGTGACCTTAAGGGGATAATTATTTTTCTATCAGTTAAGATGGAGAGGGACATGGATGCATGTAGAAGAAACTGGACATGGAAATATTCTAAGAATCTCAGTTTATGTGAACATTTGGTAAAATAAGCACTCTGTCAGAAAAGGATAAGTGCCACATTCTTAGGATCATTAACAGCCACTAAGTTGCTCAGCGGGATTTATGAAATGAGAACATTTATGGTGACATACGGCATTTATGGATCTTTTGCACCCTACCTGAAACTGTGGCAGGGGAGAGATCATTCAGCAAATTAAAAATAATTAAGAATTACATGTGCTCCACAACGAGCCAGGAGAGGCTCAATAACCTGGCAGTACTTTCCATCGAGTGTGAACTGGCTCAGCAGATCGATTTTAAAGACATTATGAAGGACTTTATGTCCAGGCAGACAAGGAGGATGCCAGCGCAAGAGGAGAGATGGAGGCACAAGGCACACACACACGGCAAATAGATTTTCTACATCCAGCCAAAGTGTGGGGAGTGTTGCAGACTTTGTTGACTTGTGGGGTTTGTGTGTGTGTGTGTGTGTGTGGGTCGGTGGGTGGGTGGTTTGGTTTGACATTGAGTGATTTATGTATTTATGAAGGACTGAGAGAGCACATGTTTTAGTTGGAGTTTGGTGGGGGGTGGGGGGGTGGGGGGCTGTAAATTAAAACTCTTATGATGCCTATAATGCTCAGCTTTTCTTGTTGTCACAGTAATAGAGGTGTTCATTCAATTCTATGTTTGGCACTGAGCTCATAGTTAGTGCTGCTGTTGGACGGTAAAAAAAAAAAAAAGAAAGAAAGAAACACCTCTCAATATAATTTAGTCCAGTACAAGACCTCTGCAAACTACAACCTCAGTAATAAACATAGAATTAAATGTACATATTCTCCACAATGTCAACACAAACTGAACATTATAAACTTTGTTAGAAAGTAGAATTTATGGCAGAGCTACTGACCTGAACTGCGTTAGATTATACAGGTGGACCTGATAAAGTGACCATGAGTATACATATATTTGATAATTTTCTGGTAATTTCCTTGTATGTGTTTTTGTTGCTGTTCCAGTATGCCTAATTTAATTTGCTAATCATCTCTTTCCCAGCACATTGACTTGATTTATTTCAAAAACATGAGAAAGGGGCGATGAGTAAATTAGCAAGACATGACCCAAAAATTAGCAAGAATTTAGAAAAAGCTGAGATCAGATTTCTTGTGTCTAAATTCTTGTGTAAGACATTTGAATGCAATAATTTCAACTAGTCTTCATTTTTCTGGGGACCATGGGAAGACCCCTGAGAGCCCCTACGTCCAGGTTTAGAGTGTACAACGTATTTCTGTTGAGATGTCCTTTCAAAAATCAAAGTGTGTGGCCAAGTAATTGGAAGAAATCCATTATTATTTCTATCTGGTTCATTTTTCTCCACTTATCTTTCCAAAAGCACAGTTTTACTTAAAGCTTTCAAAGACCTTTATAGCAGTGATTACAATCATGCGGCACGTACAGTACATTTGATTTAAAAGACTCACTCCATCAAACACGGGGGGAAAGTCCAGCTTAATTAGAGGCAACTAAAAATAGGGAGGTAGGAAAAAGGCACTTTTGTTCTTTGTGCTGTGTGTTGAATGAGAAAGGCTTTTTATCAACACAGTCTTCTGAAAAACATCAACAACACAAGGAAAGTGGGTCAACCTTGGTGAAGGGTAAAGTATGCCAAAGGACATTCAAAAGTTGGCACAGGGAGGAAATATCAGAGCCTCTTCGGCTGTGTCAGAAACATCGGCCTCCTTGTGTAATTTTTCACAGAAAAAGCAGGGGAGGTTCAAAGTTAGTATTGTGGAAACTATGACTGCAATGAATCAAACCCTGGATCAAGCACTGGACAGGAGGCACAGAGAGCTGGGAATGGTCTGTCAGGAAAACAATGTCCCCGTTCCAGTAGGTGCTGGAGCCACATGCTGAGTGTGAAGCTAGAAAGACCGGCGACTATAAACAGTTGGACGCAGCCCTGCGAGGGGGGCATTGGGAAAACACTGGTGTGTATTTGAGATTGCTTTTTGGTTTCATATTGGTGGCAAATAAAAATACAGATGGAACCAGAGCCTCCACTTCAATGAGACTGAGAAAATATGACAATTGATTTATAGGACGTCACTTGAGGTACATGAACTCTTTTACACTGATGAGATTGCTTTTGAGTGAAGAGCTCATGAGAGTGGAATTTGGCATCAGCAGTATGAAAGGTCTTTAGCATTTTCTGTGTTTTCAAATAAAAATGCTTCCTTTGAACAGGGTGTTCCACAAATGCCAGGTACCAGATAAATGGCCATGTTTCCAGAATGCTTTTTGTCCCGACAAAATCGAAGGGGTAGCGACTATGACACGGTGTGCGTTCATTTCTCCATTTGTCACAGCAGAATAACTTCCAAATGGATGGATTCCTACCAAATTTAGATGGGGCCAAGGCAGAAGGGCCAAATCAGGGTGTGGTAATGAACGTGGCATATCACAGAGGTAACAAATGCTTGGATTTCCACCAAATTTGGGGGAAATGGCAGAGGGAGATGCATTTTTGGGGGACTACATGTTTGCTTGTGTTATTGTAATTTTGTTTTAGGCTGCACTGACTGTATGTGCTGCATTGTTGCTTGCTTTTCTGTTTCATTTCTTTTAGTCAGAACGATAGGTCCATGTCATCTTCTTTTGGATATTTGAGTCCAAACACTATACATGCATTTGTTCTACTTATGTGATACAGAGGGATGTTTTTTCTTTCATTCAGTTTATTTTATGTTGATGATATCAAATCATTTAAATCTTAGTTAGTACTTGGGAATACTTTTGTTATGTAATATTTTTTAATTGGGCCAAATCAAGTTTCCCTAATGATTCTTCACCTTGTTATAAAAATTAAAAGCAAAATGTTTGTGAAAATGCAGACATCATGAACAACTTTGTGTAAGTATAACCTATTTAAGCTAATTCAAGCTAGTCTTAAATCACTGTCTTATTCAAAACAAATGATTTACATAATTACTGTAACTTCTAGCCTGTATTGTAGGTACATTTCCTGTTATAATTCAAAATGATAGGTCTTCATAAAAAAAAAAAAAAATATATATATATATATATATATATTATTATTTCCACAAATTCCACATCAAGCTGAATAGTGCTGAAAATAAGCTTCTTGGTGCTGTCCATGGTGCTGAAACATGAAATTTGTACTTTTTGGGTTGCACTGATTTATGAATTAACTATCTAACTAAAGGAAGGAAGAAAGACATGGATAAATAACTCACAAAGGCTGTGCTGTTCAGGATTATCATGGCTCAACGTATAAAGAGCAGATGTAGTGACCATGGAGCTCATGAAACCCATTCAAAGCCCCTGAGTCATTTAAATGGATTTTGAATGGTGAACATACAACACATTGAAAGGTTTACAGTTTAACCGGTTAAAAAGACCCATACATAAATGCATGACTCAAAGGCTAGGAGACACAGGGCATTTTGTGACACTTTTAGCACATAACAAGTGCAGGAAAGTATGGTATTGAGCCAAAGTGCAAAATCTAGAATCTACTGTTCTGTAAATGTGTAAGGAATGTATTTTTATATTTTGTAATTATTTCTATTTTCTTTTAATTTAATTCTTCTCCTGACAATTAAGCGGCTGAAAGTGACAAAATTTCTCCTCAATGATCAATAAAGTATTTCTGATTCTGATTAAATTAATTATGGCATTTAATTTAATTAAATTAAATGCCATAATTAATTTAATCAGAATAGCCATAGCCATATAACATTTATGCTGAGAGTTACACTGAGATAATAGTTTGGCTGGTTTATCTTTACATGGACCATGTGTCAGGCAGCAGAGCCTGATTAAAACAATGATGTGATTCTTCTGCTCACGCGTTATATGTATAATGCAGTACATGCATAATCAGTATTTTACAGAGTAAACAAACTTTGTGTCCTATAAACAAGGTCTTATATGAGTCCAAACACTAGACATGCATATTTATTCTGCTTATGTGAAGACTGAAAGACACAATGCACTGAGAATGAAAACTTCATAAATGACTTTATTGTGGAAACTATTTTTTTTTTTTTTTATCAACAAGTTTCAAGTTAATCATAATTCATATTACTGAAAATGAATTATTTACTTAATTATGGTAACTTCTAGCTAGCTTATGCTGTATATATGCATCCTATTCTAATTCAAAATGTTAGCGTTCCTCATTTGGACAGAACATCAGCTTTTTATGTTGATTGTTGTTGTTGTTGTTGTGACATCATTCCCACAAGTTCCACATCAACTATCAACTACTAATGAATTGTAATAGTGCTGAAAATAAACTCCAGTGTGCTGTCCATGGTGCTGAAGGTTGAATTTTTATTTTATTTTATTTTATTTTTTTAATTAATTTATTTATTTTTTTGGTGTATTGACTTACAAAAAATTAATGCATAAATAAATAAATAAATAAAAACATGAGGCTCAGGATGTCCATGGCTCGTCATATACGGAGCAGACTTAGCGACCATGGAGCTCATGAAACCCATTCAAAGTCCATGATTCATTTCAATGGTGTGTGGTGAAGACCTTGAAAGTATAGCACATTGCAAGGTTTAATTAATTTAAAAAAAAAAATGAAGCTTAAACAGCTGAGTTGAATTAAACACATGGCATTTTGTGTCACTTTTGGCACAAAATGCCATGTGTTTAATAGCAAATACAGGGAAGTATAGTATTGAGCCAAAAAAAAAAAAAAAAAAAATCTGGAATGTCCTGTTTATTAAATTAATTCCCATAGCCATGTTTTTTATGAGAATTACACTCAGATAATTGTTTGGCTGGTTTAACTGTACATGGACCGCATGTCAGGCAGCAGAGCCTGATTAAAACAATGATGTGATTCTTCTGCATTTTGCTTATGTGCGCCTTATATGTATAATGCAGTAGATGCATAATCAGTATGCATCAAAGTTCACTTTTCAGAGTAAACAAACTTTGTGTTGGAGTGCAGTGTAGGAGCTGCATTTACATTTATTGTCACTTTAAAGTCATCCCATCTCTTCAAAACACAGTTACTGGAGAGAGCAAAGGCGAGAAGAGAAAAAAATCGATATATTCAAGCCCTCCAGCCTCTTCCTTCCTTCACTGTGAAATTCTACTGAGCAAAACAAAACAAAGAAATAAGAAAAAAACAACAAGAGAATATAAGCAGCTGAGGAAGCCAAATTAGACGCTAGAAATCTGGGATTGTGAGTCTTTCCTTGTGTGAAACAATTGGCTGTGATTTAGAATAAACAAACAGAAATCTAACTGAGGCAGATAGCCTTCAGTCTGAAATGTATTTCCTTCATTTCTGTATCGTTCTCCATCCTTATTTTGTCTGCGGTGAAAGTGATGATCTGTTTAGATTTCATAAATGCCACGGCCTTGTTAATTTTCCTGCCTGCTCAGCGTGTTCCTCTGAATGGGATGCGAGGAGCTGGGCAGGCTGATGACAATAGAGATTGAGAAGTGGTGTCTGCCTCGGCGAAGCAGTGTGCTGCTGGAGCCCTGCAGAGCTCGCTCAATAGCCTGTGCACAGCAGTGTGCTCATCGCGCCTGAGCCCAAATATTGTTGCTCGCACAATACACACTGCTTTGTATTGTAATGGCCAGGAATCACATATCAAGGCTGGGTCCCTTTTGCAAGAGATTTTCCAAATATGGACAATTATGGGAAGGTCCACAAAATGGTATGTCACTAACTGACTTACTCACTTTTCTCAAAATGGACACAGTGGAGCCCCCTAGTGGTGACAATGCCCGAAGACACCACACAAACCTCACCATTCACTAAACTGTCATAATGCCTTAACTTGCAAAAAAACTGTGTTGCAAATGAACCTATTCAGAACCCGATTATGTTCTAAACACACACACACACACACACACACACACACACACACATGTGTTATGTGTTGTTTTCCTCTGTCCATGCCAATGAAGAATCTGAACAAGAGAAACCGTCTAATAGTAAAAATGACAATAGTCCCAAGAGACCTTTTTTCAACAAAAAACATAAAATGTTCATTATGTATGAATAGCTAACTTATGTCAGTGATTGACGTGATGGTTTAAAATACATTGCATATATATATTGTATTATTTTAACAACAGAAAAAAAAATTAAAAAATCCTAAATGTCTTAAGTATCTCCAGAAAGCAGTGCATTGAAAGCCTCCTGAGTTGAATACTATGTGTACATGAACAATAGGATGAATTATAAACTACAGTATCATTAGAAAATCAAATCACAGTGAATCAAAACAATATGTCCCCATTGTAAATCCTTCATCCTTAAATCCTTAAATCAAAATATTTAATCTTGTGTCTAGAATAATTCCAGAAACACACACAAACTACATTTCAACTCCATCTATCGATTCTCATTCTACTGGCAGATTTTTTTTTTCCACTTCTTTAATGAAAAACTAGATTTTAGGACTGAAGATGAGACCGAACGACTTGTTAAGATGGAATTTTGTTTTGCAGCCTGTGAGTGTGCTACCTAATCAACATTTTGTACCAGGAATTAATCACATTATGTTATGAAAGGCAATACCAAAGCAGTGAAAATGTTGCCTGTGAGTAACATATCAACCATGTTGCTGACAATTGATGCAGGGAAAATCTCCAGGCAGACTGATAGTCAAAGCCAGTGCCACTTTGAGAGGGGAAAAGTCTTGTGAAAATGGGATGCAGCATTTGTGAATTATGAATATTGGAATACCCTATTCCCAGTTTGGCTTGGTGTAGCATGACTGCTAACATTCAAAATCCATGTCATTACAAAGCCTGCATGAAATTATTCCTCAAGTAACAGTCAAGAGAGCCTACATATATGCAGTGTATGGACAGAGAGAGAGAGAGGGAGAGAGAGAGAGAGAGAGAGAGAGAGAGAGAGAGAGAGAGAGAGAGAGAGAGAGGCTGACACACAATTTTCAAGGACATTCCTGAACAATTAACTTGCGGTTTTAGCTATCTACCCCATTAGTCTTGGGGGTTTGGAAACAGCCATTGATTTTGGATGTCAGCCACTCTCATTTTATGGAAAGTGCACTAAATGGCAGGGAAACAAAAACAAATTGAATTTTGTGTGCTGTTACTTGTAATGTGAAATTAGATATGTGGCCACGTGTGACTAAACAAGCCAGCCACAAGAGAGAGGAAGAGAGCAATGGTACAGTATAAACAGGCCACATTTTTTAATATTTAGTGCAATTGCAAAGGGAAATCCAGAGGTATAAGGCAGAATAACTGTGCACACAATACATTTCGTTTGCCTTTGCCTTTGAAGGGTTCGACCATTATTGCTTTTTGAGGCCCAAATATCTGCACTGCAACTGCTGCTCTTTTGTCCTGGTATGTAGTATCCTTAAAATTCAACCATTTTTATGCTCATAAATTTGTATTCGCCATTTGCTCCAGAATTGTACTCTTGTCCACATGGAAATGCCTCTGAAACAGCATTTGGTTCACCATGGGACGTGACACGCTCCACTGAAACTCAGGATAATGAAATTCTTTTAGGGTTAGCAGCTCTTTAAGGCAGGGGGACCCACCTCGGCTATTCAACAGCAAGGCACTTAAGGACACAATAGGCCTTTAAATGACAAATTAATTTACAGGAACATAATTGCACGGCTAAATTAAAAATTAAAATGTACAAAGAAACTAGAATTTCATGTCAGGAACCTCTATTATATCAGAAGTGGATGACACTGACTGGCTAATAGCTAATATTTATTAAAAGGCCAGTGTTGGCTGAAATACAGTTAGTCCTTGTTCATTAGGGTCAGCTGGAAAGGCTTTACTAATTAAATTCTAAGATTGTGTTACAAAAAAATCTGCTTAAACAGAGATACACAGCTAAGAGTGGCAACAAAGACAGGACAAAAGGCAAAGTAGACCAGTCATGGATGTGGTGGAAGGGAATGCAACTCAGCTCCAATTAACCAGCCTTTCCTCCAAAATATTTTTTAACCAGCTTTTTCCAATGAGATCATTTTATAATTTGTAAATTCATTGTGGGACAGAGGGGTAGGAAGCATGTCAAAACCTGGCGGGACAACTGAAAAGGGGGATCTGGGATTTCTCTCCCAGAATCAATTAATAATTAATTAGTTTGTTTATTGATTCATTGACTTATTCATTCATTCATTCATTCATTGCTTTGCAGATCCATTTTCTTGTATATCCTTCCCACTCAAGGCTGTTCTAGAAGATACAAAGCATTTTATTCAGAAAATATTTCTGAACTTCAAAAGAGGGCAAAACATTTTGCTTCAGACAGGAACTGCAGCTGGCCAGACAAAAGCAGGTACCTTAGCATTAAATCAGCCAAACTGAAACAGTTTCAAGCCCTATTCAGATGGGATTAGTGTTTCGAGAGGGACATGGGGTGATGTAATAAATTACCGGAGCATCTCTGCTATTTCAGTTATGTGTGAATTTGCCATCTCAGTAACTTCTATGGCTTGTGTGCTCCCTTGTCAGTAAAAAAAATGCTCTGTCAAAACAACCCCAGGTAACACTAATACTAATACTAATCCCGAGCAAATTCAAATCCTTGTAAGATATTGTGACATTTCTTGTTGGCAATAGCATTTCCCTGTTTTTCTTCTTCATCGTTTGGGGTCTTTTGATGGTTGAGTGGACACTTTTTGGTGTGATGACAATGCATTGCTGGAGTCAATCCACCCATCTCTATTTTTACTGAAACTTTTTTACACAAATGCTTTATTGCATCTGAATAGGCCAAATGAATCACAGAGGTCAAGCCATAATTATTACTTTACAGACACTGCTCTGAAAACTAGGGTCTAGTATTACCTGGGAACCTTATCTGATTTAGAAATACCCCCTCCCATGTCTGTGTTTGGTGCAGCTAATTCACAAGGGATAAGCAAAGTCTGTATTTTACTCACATTTTCTGACATTATCCCACCTGATATGATTGGAAATGTAAAGGCTTTGCTTAACATTCATTTCCTGTACACAATTTACATCTTGATTGCCAAACGCAATGGCTGCTAACAAGAAAAACAGGCACCGGACACAAAGAGATGCGCAGTTGAATTGTTGTGTGGGGTGAACCACGTTGCCAAAAGCAATGTGAGAAACATTGCACAACCACACCGTTTCAGAAGATGACATTTTACAGTAGATGTAGGCTACAGAATACTGCAAAGCTACTGTAAAAGGCACCATATGCTGTTGTAAGCATATGGTGAAATTAAGCAGCTGTTTGTAGTTATCCCCTTGGGGCTGTACTGGAGAGGAGAACTTCCAGAGTGCAGGGAGCTGGGATGAGAGGTGAGGCAGGCTTCACCCCTCTGTTACTGGGTGTTGTTGCTCAGCCGCTGGGGCTTGCTTGGCTCCATCACTCCAGTCTCTCCACAGAGACCTGACTTGCTGCTTGCAGACTCACCGTCTCCTGTCCTCCCTAAAAAGAAACGAACCCCAGGAAGAGAAGACACACCACCCAGATGTGATCCAATCACTTTTCCCCTGTTCCCCAAGTGGACAGGTGTTCCCCATTACTTTGTTGCAGCTAATCAGTAGGCACATTCTCTCATGCACATGCCATCAACCACACACACACACAAACCACCCTGTGAAACTAATTTAGACGTAAGAGTAGATGTTAAAGCTTCTGTGTAGCTCAATTAAAAAAACTAGTAGAGGCTCAGCAAGTTCATCTAAGAGGCCTGAGGCTCTGTCAAACACCTCAAGAGAAAATGATAGAAAGGATGATGCATCCTAGTCAAGGCTTGGCCTCCAAAGCACCTCCATTTGCCACTGAACCAAAGCCACAAGGTGGGCTCACATAAGATGTTCTGGTCAATTCATTAAGGGTCAGTTTATAAAATGGATGATGTGGTTAGCTGCAGATGCTACTTCATTGTTAAAGATTCTGTGCACTTGGCACACTAAAACCTCATTCCCTTGTAAACAACACCACATGTTGTAAGAATTCATTATTCATGATTGTTTTGTTTTGGTTGTTGAAATTCAGTTGCATCATCTGAAAACTGTAAATGGAGAAATCCCTGTCTGTTTGTGTGTCTGTGACTCGATTTTCTCTGTGGCCCTAAATCTGATCGACTTCTAACTTGGCAGGTATGTTGCTGAGAACCCTCTGCAGTACTGTGTCGAGTATTCGTATTAATGGTTAAAAACTGCACAAATTGGTTTTATAATGTTATACTCAAAGTGATGCTGATGAAAGGTGGAACTCATATGTGAGGGCACTGCAGCACTGGGACGGTCTACAGCGCACACATGCTGCAGTTTTGAAACACACAAGTATATTTCTGCATTGTCTCACACAGACTATTATCAGAGCGGAGCAGCACGCCTTTACTCACAGACTAATGTTATTGGAGCAGAGCAGTGAACTCCAGCATGTACGCAGTATGTTTAAGAGTGGTGCTGCTTTGTTAACATTGTATTGTAACATTGTAAGTATTTTCTTTTCAACATTTTAATTTTTCATCAGATTAATATAAAACTGTGCATATGCGTATCAGTCAAACAAATGAGAAGTAAAAAGTGCCGTTCTCCAACAGCCACAGCATCACATGGTCCTAAACCATTGAGTGATATCTCAGAAATGTAAGTAGTTTGTAGCACTCATATCTAAACCCACATTACATGGTGTGTCACAAGTAATAACACAAAAATAATATTAACAGCTAAGTAAATGTTGACTCATTCTTGACCTATTGTAAATTAAAAGAAAACTTTTACACAATTTCAAATATTATCATGAAATATTTGTGGAAAAATCTTCTTCCAATTCCTGGCTGTCCAGTTCTTGTGTGCCTGGGCCCGACGACGCCGGGCTAGCCTCTGTCTCTCATTGATCAGGGGCTTCTTGATAGCCTTGTAGGACCTTAAGCCACGATCTAAAAGTTGGCCACGTACACTGCGGGTGGAACACTGGACACCAGTTTGGTTTGACCACTGCTGCTGAAGCTCCTGTGATGAGCTCCTGCGGTTTTGCCTGCACATGCAGATCAGGATGTGGTCATTTCTTGCTGAAGAAACCCTTGGACGCCCACATCTTGGTTTGTCTTCCAAGCTGTTGGTTCATCTGTATTTCTGCAGAGTGTATCCAACTGCTGAAGGACTGCATCTGCACTTCCTGGCTATCTGGCGGCAGCTGTACCCTTCCTGGCTGAGAATCTTTATCTTCAGGCGTGTTTCGTGTGTTAGGTTCCTTGTTTTAGCCATTTTTGTGTCTGAAGAACTTTCAAATGTGCTGGCTTTATATGGACACGAAGCTTGGCAACAAAAATTGTGTCTTTTAATAAAAAGAACGACCTTCATCACTGGTACCAAAATGACCCAATAATCAAAATTTGTATTTTTATGGAACCAATCAATTTTAAGTTTTTAATGGCTTTTTTCGGATTTGTTTAGTATTTTGGCTGTGACTGTTGTGGTGGGAATTTCTGGGAACAGAGGACACGCAGCAAGAGCCTAGTACACTCTGGATTTTTATTGGGGAACACTTGCAAGTGGACGCCTTAGCCAACGACAAGCAATGTCCGAGGACCAAGAGCGTCCTGCTGTTTGGTGCAGCCTGCTTTTATACAGAGTCATGGCATGTTGTTTAGACATCTGTAGTACATACATCACGTCGTCTGACATTTTCATCCTATTGACCTTCTTGTCAGGTTAATGTACATCCCATGTGTGTAAATTCTTGTTCGCACGTAGACATCCCATAACGACATTAATGGTCGTAACTGACCACGCCGGCACCTCTGTGTCCCCACGTTGAACTCCTGGCATGTCTGTGTCCTCACTTTGACATCTGGTAACTTCTGTGTCCTTAGTTTAACCCCAACTTTATGATTCACACAGGTGGTACAAGAATGTGCTGTATTTTTCCACAACACTGTACTAAAAGAAATTGCACTTGAAGACCTAATAGTGATTCTTAATGCAATATTTCACAAATGCATGGGGTGTCCGAAAACTTTTTTCCACCACTGTATATATATGTAAAAAGTAAGAACCAACAAGTTATAACAAAGAAATCTGACAATGACTGTGAATTGCAAAGTTCAGAAATGTGAAGGTATGCTTTCTATTTGAAATAAATGTTTTTCCTTTTCAGTCTCATGTGGGCCTTGACTGTATTGTATGGTTATGAGTTTCCAAGGCCTCCCTGTAGACACTTTGCTGACTTGTATGGATATGAGCTACCAAGGCCTCCTGGATGCGCTCTCCTGTGAAGAGTGTGGGTGTATCGGGTGCATTTCACTTACGTTTTGTAGCACTACAGAAGCAAACACAACATACTTCACATTTTTTTGGTCATTTCTTATCCTGCACAGCTCAAGCAGGCATTGTAGGCTGCCCTTGGTCCCCTCACTACACTCTGTGGGAATGGCTTCATTCTGTTGTTGGTCGATTTGTACGCACAATCGGTTATAACCAGGGTATGTCAACCTGTTGGATGTTTCGGATGACTGGATGGGAAAAAAGTGCCATCTTCCAACGCACAGACAAAAACACTCGAAAACATATGAATTGTAGCACTTTCCAGGCCAGCCAAGATCAAAATCAAAGAACCTGTAAGTGTCTTTGATGACAAAAACTATGCCGTCCTTTTCTATTGTAGTGGGATAGCTCACTGGGAGAATAATTGGGATGTGCATGCTTTCCAAAGCACCAGCACGCATGGCAAATCCTGTCTTCCTCTTCAAACCCTGTCATGATAGCTTGGACTTTAGGGACAGTGTTTGGCTTCTTCACAAAAGCCCTCCTGAGTTTGCTCAGTGTCTTAACCAACTCCCAGAAGATGATACGGGATGTGCTGGCTCCAATACCATCCAGGCTGGCAACATCACAGAATTCAACATTACTAGCAAGCTTGTAGACAGTAACTGCAACCCTATTTTCTAAAACTACCGGATCCAACATGTCTGTAGTTTGCGGACTGACATAAGGGTGCAGCTGGTCACAAAGGACATTGAAGACGTCTTTGGGCATTCTAATCTCTCTCCAGAAATATCTGGAGCATCTCTGTTTCCCAGAAGGAATTCTCTCCCATGTCAATGTACCATGCATTTGCTATAAACAAGAGTGAAAGCAGTAAGTACAAACATATTGTCTACAGTGTTGCAGTGTTGACATTTTCTGCACATTTCTACAGTACATGTTACATGCCAATTGGTGAATTGAAGGTGGCTACAGGGATGGGTACAATTCACATTCAGTTAAACAATTCAGGGGCTGGCCTACATTTTATTACACACTGACGTACTGAAAAACCTTTGGCATATGAACACTGTCATGTCATATTAGGAAATCTAAGGATTTCATTTTGATTTGAAAGTTAACTAAACTCAGCCCTGGCTGGCACACTGTTACTGAGCACAACTTTAAGAGTACTAGAAAACAGATGGCTTCAATATCGCTTGCATATGCCATCAGGGAGAGAAGTTAGTAGCTTATTAAGAGCTTGATAATAGCATGGATGCTGTGAGATGATGCAAAAATTACTGTCAACATTAATGATGAATCCCCTGGCTTGCTTGTGCACTATTTTGGAGAAATATTGATTGGAAAGTGTCTGGTCACTAGCTAGTGAGTGAATGTTACTATTAATAGGCTACCTCGTACAATAATAACTGTGAACACTAAAAGTATTGTATTGATCCTGTTGCAAGATAGAAAAAAGCTCCTTACCACACATTGCCCTGCATGTCATCCATTTTATTTTTTTGAGAATTCACTCTATCACTAATGGATTTGAGCTTGCTCTTTCTTTCTTTCCCTTAGTTTCCAGTGAAGGGAAATCTTAACGCTTCAGCTCACCAAGACATTCTCTGCTTCCAACTTTGTGGGAACAGTTTGGGGAAGGCCCTTTTCTGTCCCAGCATGACTGAGCCCCAGTGCACAAAGCAGCTCCATAAAGGCGTGGCCGGCTGAGTTTGGTGTGGAAGATCTTGACTGGCCCACACAGAGCCCCGACCTCAACCCCATCCAACACCTTTGGGATGAACGGAGATTGCGAGCCGGGCCCTCTCACAACATCAGTGTTTGACCTCACAAATGCGAGCGGGCAAAAATTCCCACAGACACACTCCAACATCTTGTAGAAAGCCTTCCCAGAAGAGTGGAAGCTGTTCCAGCTGCAAAGTGGGACCAACTCCATATTAATGCCTATGGATTTAGAATGGGAGGTCAGATGTAGGTAAGATGTGTAGGTGGCCCAATACTTTTGTTCATATAATGTATGTTTGAATGTCCTGTACACATTTTTTATGCATCATTGTTTCATTGGGGTCTATTTGACCAAAGGTTTTTTTTTTTTTTTTTTTTTAATCTGTATAAAACATATAAATATCAACATTTTACTCAAAAATGCTGTATTTGTTTTGGATGACATTGAGGTGCTATAACATGCTACAGCTATAACAATTTTTGTTATGATCATTTTCTGGAGGTGTAACTCACTGCGGTCAAATTGACCCCAATTAATTAAAAAAAAGTATATTTCAGTATAACAGGAGGGTTAAATATTGGTTGGAGCTGTCTCACTGCTGCTATGACCATGTTGTGGTATGAAGATGATCAAGAAATCAAGTCACGAGACTTTTGGGTAAAAGACAGAACAAAAAAAAAAAAGAAAGGTGTACATCAACACTTAGATAGTGTAACTGATTTCTCTTCATGTTGGTGGTGATTTGTGATCACAGTTTCCCCTCCTTCTGATTTGCCATCTCATCCCAGGCTGATTCAGGCTAACAGTATTTGAGTGCAGGCGTGTTTGCGTCATGCGTGTGGGTGTGGATGTAATATTTACATGGGGTCTTGTTGCTAGACATGAGGAAGCGGTGCTGGTGATGTCAGTGTTTGCCCAGGGGCCTCCTGTCCTTCCTCAGACATTCAGCTCTCTGACTGAGGCTGCGGGAGCTCCGGCACTGACTGGCCCAATTCTGTCTCTCCGTCTTCCCTTTCTCCGCTCAGCTGCTAGAATATGCATCGCACGGTATGAATATGCATTGCTCTAAACATAGTCACCCATACACACCCATGAAACGTACACTCACACAGGCATACACGTGAAACAAGATAAAATGAGATTAAACTTTATTGATCCCCGTGGGGTAATTGGGTCATTGTAGCAATAAAAGTCATAACATTCAGCAGGGAAGAAGCATTCAAAAACAATAAAATTATTACTAAATTATTAATTAACAAAAAAAAGAAAAATAATAAAATATAGCTGAAATGAATGTGGGATTCTTTGAACATATGCTGGTTAAATATTTAAATTTAAACGTTAAGTTAGAATATAGCGGGATGTAAGGATTATAGGAGGTCAGGACAGGTTACTTTAAAATGTATTCCGCTGTGATCAGTGAAATAATCCACTGAATTGCCCAGCAATAGATTTTCTTTTCAGCAGCTTGACATATTATTTTGCCATATATAAGGTTAAGGTATATAAGGTAATAAAAATATTGGATTTTTTTTTCTTAAAGATTTGCACAAAAACATTTTCCACTTTGCCAGCTTCTATAAATACATGGAACGCCAGCCACTATTTAAAAGGCCTCTCATTTTCTCTGAAACATGTCCATTCATAGAAATTACCCTCTTATTTTCCACAAGTAGGCCTGAAAGTAGGCATGAATGAATCATGAATTCAGTAATAAATATTTTAAGGTAAAGGAATGAAATATAGATAATATATTTTCATGTGTAGAAAATGTAATTCCAATACTAAGTATATCGCTATCCACCGTTTGTATGACTGTAAGCTGCATTTGTCTGTAAACATTTAAATATAAGTATGCATAAACATGATTCAATAACAGTAGAAAAACATCAGTGACTTGTAAATATATGTACAGTAGATTGCAGAACAGGATGTATTTTTTTTTTTTTTTTGTCCGAACCCAACCCGAACCCGGGATTTTGCTTGTCCTAGGTTACATTTCCTGCCTGAAATAGTGTTGCCTTCAGTGTCATTATGTAAACTCCAGCACCATACAAGAAGTTGCCCAGGACAGACAGCAGATCCATCATTTTTATTTATTTAGAGTTTTACTAAAACAACACCAACATGACCAAATGCGAACATAATTTCTAAATTTTTGTCCAAACCCAGCCCAACCTGACGGGTCTCAACAGTCACGACAGGTTTGGGTCAGGTATCCACACTCTAAAATACTGTATGGAATAGTTGGGGCATGCACACACATAACACATACACACAAGCAAGCAAGAAATAAGCATGACTGCAATCAATCTTGGCCTTTACAGGGGAAAGAATTTGAGGGAAAATGTGCCGGCTTCATCCAAGGCAATGTAATAGAGGTAGCACGGCGTCCATACATCAGAAGCAGCTGTCAGCCGCTGTGTCAGTCAGCTGGGGTGTAAAGAATGATCCATCCATATGCCGCCTTTCGTTGTCAGTAGTTGAGATGTCAATCCAGCTCGGTGAGGCTTTGACAGCACTGTCACCATAATGAAATCCTCTAATAGCCCCTGACCAAGCACAAGTGACAAACAGACTGTTAACACGTCAATGAGAAAAAATGGCCAGTGTCAGTGGAGATCAGTGATCAATATCAGCTGATTGACAACGGGAGGCGGAATCCAATTAAAGGCTTGCGATTGCCTTTCAGACTGAAGCGAATACTGACGAGACGACCATGCTTTGTAATTTGTGGGTTCAGTTAAACCCCCTTTCTTGCAGATTGTTATATAGATGATCTCTGCGGCGGGAACTGTGATTATGTGCACGGCGCAGGACGGTGCCTTGACCCTGTGCAAGGCAGAGCCAGGGAAGTCTTGCCTCAAGGTGACCACATCTGGGGACATTTGTGATTTATTGACAATATTAAACACAACAGACATATTCCAGAATCTGATAGAAATCATACACCCTCTTAAATGCTCGTGAAATGTGTCTGAACAGAGCTTTGAAGCACAAGAAATCTGACGTCGATCTGTCACATTCACCTGACATTTAAATATACCATTTTAGTAATAATGAATGCAGTTTTATTGTAAATTATTTATTTATTTTGCAATGTTTCTTCTAATTTCTACACAATTTTTCTGCTAACTCTCTAGTATTTATTTATTTATTTTTTTAATTTTTGTACTTACATAACATAATTTTTGGTCATTTGCTTAATGCATTTTTTTTTTTCACATTTTTGCAGGTAATCCAGTGAATTTGTCTGACGTCGCTCCAGGGTCACTGATCTGACGCTTGTCCAAAATCTATGAATTCAGGATCTATGAATCTATGAATTCAGGATCTAAGATTTTCTTCTGACTAAATTCCATTGCATAGTAGAATTTGATTAGGTCAATATGGCAACTTTTTTAAAATGTAAATTTCACATAAATTTGTGATTTTTTTTTCTCAGAAAAGTTGAGTCTCAGTACATGTGAGCTCTGTGGAGGCTCTGAATGAAGGGCTGTGTTGACTGTGAGGCAGATGTGGAGAAATGGCTTACAGACAAGCGTCAAGGACAGGTAGGGAACATTAAATGCATCCTTTTAGTACAGAGCTGATGTCTGTTTTCATTTCAGATGAGATATACTAAAGTGACTATACACAAAGAAACCTCATTCTGCATTGCATACTAATGCTGAAATCCAAACACTTTCAGGGGTCTAGACAAGAGACAACTGTAAATATTACATTGTAACGTGTGATTCGAGATTATTATTATTATAATCCTGTATAGAGTCTACATGCCTGTAAATAGGCAGGGTTTCCCATTAATAATAAATGATAATTGATCAGTACCACCACAGTTTCACATTGCTTAGAAATCATCTTTAGTGCAGCGCTACATTATCAGCACAACTGCCACAAAGTTAAAAAAAAAAAAAAAAAGTTGACCAGTATAAGTCTATAACATGTATGGAAGATAAAGACATGATGTTTTATTCAAGAAATTAAACAATGTCATATTCCAGTGGAGAAAGTCCAGTATACTTCATTGTTGGCAATGTATGTTTTACTAATTGCAGTTAATATTTATACAATATTTACACTGGAAAAAGTCTATGTAATTTCCAAAGTCTGTACCACCTTTGTGGTACAGTATGTGTGTGTGTGTGTGTGTGTGTGTGTGTGTGTGTGTGTGTGTGTGTGTGTGTGTGTGTGTGTGTACATATCTATATATAGATATATAGATATATAGATAAAGATATAGATATATAGATATATACTTGCAGGCTTGTGAAGCCCTTTGACACTGAAAACTACTGTAAACTATGGAAGCTCATTTCTCTTTTCTGGTAAACTAATAAAAAGCACTGACATGACCGGTGAAGTGATGCTCTACATCTGAGGATGATGCCAAATAATCTGCAAATAGGGCCTATGTTCCAAACTAGTGACCTTGTCCTTTAAGTAGCTCTGTATGTCTCAATTGTGAAGATAAATTTCACAATGTAGCCATTTTTTATTTTTTCATGAGGTGGAAATGGGCTTCGTAGGAAAAAGTTATTTGGGACTCTAAACTCAGTTTTGAACTTGAACTTGTTGACACTGATCAATTGTGCACCACTGCAATTCTCATGCCAAAATCAGCCCTGCAGCCCTGCGGGTTGGCAACATGGGGACAATCACTTCTTTAACCACAGTGCCACATGTTGTTGAATCAGTCTTAACATTGTAGCATGCTTTGACCAAGGACAAGAGAATTCTCTGTCAGAGTCTTTAAGAAAAGTAAGTTAAATCAACTTGTGGTTGAATCAAAAGAACCACCAGTGCGTTTCAGTCCTGTTGGCCTTTGTTATCTTTTTGTCTGAGGTCTGTTATATAAAATAAAGGGGGGGGGGGGGGGGGGGGCGGGGGGGGGGGGGGGGGTCATTATAGCAGTAAAAAAAACAGTAGACAGTATAACATACATACATACATACATAGGCAGTAGAAGGTACTGAAGATCAAGATCATTACTGTAATACAGATCTGATATTCACTTCAAAGAATTCGTGCTATGTGTACTGGTGGCAGATTTACAGGTTAAAAGATGTTTGTTGTGTAAAAATCTCGGAGTTATATGAAGCTGTGGATTTTAAGGTCTCTGAATATGATTTACAGAACACGTGCAACATTCATTGTTAGCAGCTTGAGACCTCTGTTGCTGGCTCCCTGTGCAAAGTTGTCTTATTCCATTGTCATTTCCACCTTTGAAAGCTCCACCTTTGAAAGCTCCATGAAATGAGGCCAAGCAAAGTCAAGGTATTCCAGCACTTCCTCCAATCAGTGTTTCTTGGTGTGTGTGAGTCGTGAGAAGTCATTTCATGCAATCATATGTCCTGTTTGCTCATTGTCGTCTGTAGTAATTAAACAGTTTCCAAGTAGAGGTGAGTGTAGGTGTTTGCTCCCTGTCAGCTGTATTAATTAAATAACAGTCCAACAGACTAACCTATTTCAGGCCAATACATTATTTATGTTCAAAACAGAATTACTCTGAAGCAAAAACAGGTATTCCAGCATGTTCAAATGTGATTTCAGTATAGCGTGCATGTGGATTTTTTGGGGTTTGTTTTTTCTGTTTTGTTTGTTTTGCAGGACCCAAAGAAATGTGGGGAAATATAACCATTAATTATAAAATGCTGAACTGATTTTTCCATCCTTAGTCGATGTAGTATCGCACCATCTCAAAGCCACAGTGGAAAAGCAGAGTGCACTGGCCGGTGGCCACTACAGACTGGGAAAGCCTGCAGAGCAGAGTGTTTAGCCCCCTCAGGAAGTTCTCATGTGTTGTTTCTTCCACTGTGTGCCAACATTATCAGGCGAGTCCAGTTTGTTGCTGATGTGAATCCTGTGGAGCCACGTCCACCTCGTCAAACTACACAGTGACACATGTCAGCTAGAAATCCACCATGGCCGTGGTTCTCAAACTTTTTCAATAATGTACCTCCTTTGAAATATTTTTTTTTCAGCCAAGTACACTCTGACTGCTGCAAAAAAGTTTGGGTAGAAAAAAATTAGCATGTGAAACAACAACCTGATAGTGAGGAGATTTTTTTTTTTTTTTCTGGATTTTTTTTTTGCTCACCATGGTCGTCGAGCGAGGATTTCAACTACAAACACACACACCACTGATTCCTGGGAATTTGGATAAAACAGGTTTTAATTTTGAAAAAAAAAAAAGTGAGTTAAATTACAAAATCTGAAGGTATATTATTATAGGCCAAGGTCTTGGCTGTTCAGCAATGTACCGGTGCAACCTCCTCATTTTGCATTTTTTTTTCATAAAATAGGTGTTTTTCTAGTTATTAGGCTACTTTGTTTTTGTCAACACCGTATTAATTTGAAAAAATATATTTTTGTATTAAAAGAGACTATTACTTTAATAACTCAACAGCACCAACATATTGAACTGCTTGAGGACCAAAACTGCCATTTGAAAAAGTGGAGGGGACATTTATTCCATAATGTAATAATCTAATATTTTTTATACAAAAGTGACGGTGTTGACATGTTATGGTTGTGACAGTAGCAGTGTCCAAAAATATGAAGAGATTTAAGAGAAAATAGCAAACTTCCAGGAGCCTGAGTGGTCTTGAAGCATACAGTAGAGCTGAAGGTTTGAAAAGGGCTCCTCAGGAATGGAATTGAACTTGAGTTTTTTTATTATTATTTTTTAAATAAATATCTGACGGTGGTGACGAATATGTGGGACACATTTTGAGCAACCACAAAATAATAGTAAATATTGTTCAAAACTCATCGTTTGTAGTTTTAATACATATTATGACGTACTCTTTCATGTGGTAAATATATTATTCAATGAAATTATTACTTTTTGTTGTTTTAATCAAGTTGAAATGATTATCTCCTATCCGGGGACAACTGGTTTTGTAGGCCATGGGCCAACATATAATCATTAAATTAATAAAAATGAAAAATAAACCTATAAAAGAACCTTACAAATATGCAAAGGACCCCCTGATTATGCCCGTGATTCTTTTTATTCATTAAAATGTTGTAAATTTACAACAGAAATAGCATTTTTCTTAGTGGGACATGAATTATCCAAATTCCCAAGAATCAGTGACATGTGACACCTTCAGGAAACCTGCAGTGAATACTGAATATAAAATGTGGTTTATCTAACTTACATTTGCATTTGTGTAGGCAAATGCATAGGCATATTATTTTAGGAATTATGCATGACTAATATTTTTTTAAACTAACATAAAAAAAAAACAAAAAAAAAACTCCTGCAGTACTCCAGCATACCCCTAGGGGTACGTGTACCCCCATTTGAGAAGCACTGCCCTATGGTGTAACAATTATGGGTCCCAAAAGCCTGTTGCTAGCCCATTATCAACAATATCTACTGATGTACATTAAGCCATGGCTGCATGGATAAAGATATTTTTGAAAATGCAGAATTTCTTTTTCATATTTTTTCTTTTTCTTTTTCTGCCCACACAGGACTTTGCTTTATGAAAAAAGTTTTTTTTTTTTTTTTTTTTTTTTTTTTTTGTAGTTCACAAGATGAACTTAGATCATCTTATTTCTTTTACCGGATTCAAGATTTTAACACTCTTCCATAAACCAGACTTGTACTGTTTGATTAACTAATTGTTTTGTATTAGCTATTTTGTTTTACATTTAAGCAATTGTTTTCGTTTGTATTTAACAAGTTGCAGCCTATTAAGTAATAATGAACACATGGTGGGCCAGAGAGACTTCACTCGCACTACTTGCTATGTCTGGTTAGTGATTCATTCCAGGTCCACTGAATGGTTTCCATTAAGAATAAGTCAAATGTCACTTTATTTCTCATTTATTTCTCATCTGCTCATTTATCCAAATGTTACAAATTATCCAAATGTTGTAAAAGGCTACATTACAAATAAACCATGAACATGATATGTAAGACTAAAAAATGGGCAGTATTAAATATGCCTGTATCAATAGTGTCGATAATTATCTCTTAGCGTAAGAGCTAACAGTTATCAAACATAATCAAACCAAACACACTGAAAAAGACCTCTATGGCAATGAAGAGATTAGTAATTAGTAATGTCACTGAACTTTAAGTCATAATAATCTGCTATACAAATGTTGGCATTTTTTGCCAGAGGACAGTCTCAAGTATACATATTTTGTATTGTAAATATTTATGTAATGTACTGTTGCTGATATTTTCCACTCTGCACACAGGGTGGCCTTGTGAAAGAGAGTAACTGACCCTCACTGGGGGATCCTGTCTAAATAAATGTCTATAAATAAATAAATATATAAATGAGACATATGAGAGCACAAAAACATGCATGCCTCTGTCTCTATGTGCCTGCTTTCCCCAGCTTTCGTCTCCTTTTTATATATTTCACTCTTACTTGATTTTATGCCTTTCTTTAAAGCTTTTTTCCTACCGCCACAGGGCTTAAATTGCTACATTAAGTAGCCACATATCAATAAATTCGACAGATCTTCATACTTAATGTATGAAGACGTGTCAGTTCAGTTCTCATTCCTGCTGCATGTCTCTCAGTGGAGAGTTGCCATGAGGTGAAAGCAAACTTTTTTAGGGTTTTACTTCACAGTTAATGGTCAAACATCTATCTAATATATATCTATATGTATATATCTGTGTGTGTGTGTGTGTGTGTGTGTGTGTGTGTGTGTGTGTGTGTGTGAGGTCATTTCCTGGGGACTTTAAATCACAATTGCAAATAACAGTCACATTTCAGAGCCATACAGTCAATTGTGAAGAAATAAGACGAATTAAATCACATTTATCAGAAAACATCTCAGGATGAAGAATGAAGTCAGGGCCAATGGCCAATTATTAGAAAAAAAAACAAAAAAAACTCATTACTAACCATTCTTGGTGGCAGGACTGGACTTCCATGCATTCTCTCCAAACAGACTTTCCTTTTGAGGGCGAATGGCGTGTGGTAATATGGGGCCAATGAGTTTACAGTGATTCAATGAGGTATGCAAGGGTGTGAGAAGAAAATGTGCTGGTGTGCATGTGTTATGTGTCTGCTGATAAGGTGTGCATGTGTACTTTTTCTTATTATTGTTCCTGGTGGACTTTAGGATGAAATAATTGTCAGGCATAAAATATCTGCCTTAAATTAATGCTCAGCAGAGGCACCTTCTGCTTTGGTAACAGACTCTCTCCCAACTCAGCACATTTGGAATTATTGTTTTTCTTCCTTTTGCCCTTGCAGAAGAATACAAGTTCTTTCAAATGACAAGAAATCCACCTACACAAGTCTTCTTTAGGTCAGTCAGCAGATATTTTATAGGAATGAGGTCAGTGCTTTCAGTGAGTCACTCAGATTTTTATGCATTTCACAGCAAATTTCCTCCAAAATATCTGGATATGTGGAGCTCTTCATCTTCCCCTCCACCTTGGCAGGAGCCCCTGCCCTTCTCATGATGTTGCCATGACCACGCTGCCCTGTCGCTGTGGGCTCTGCACCAAACACATCTTGAGGAATTATGACCTCAGTGTTGTACGTTGGTTACAACAGACCTTAAGACATTTTGACCTGGGGCTGTGCCCGTTCTAGATCTGTCATACTTGGTTAACCATGTGGCAAATAACTGCACTGAAAGGGGAGGTTTTTCGGTGGGGGGTCTCATGAGTTCTGAATTCATTAATTGTCCCTACAGTGACAGCAGGTTCCAGTGGAAACTAATGTTGAACAAAATGTGTCAGTATTTACACAGCACCCATATTTACTGTCTCTGAGTTGCTGGGAGCTTCAGTTAGTTTTACACAAATCCATCACAGAGAGGGGGGCACTTACTGCTCACCGAGAGCTTTAACATGGTTACCGGAGTATTTCCGATTTTTTGAAGTTTCTCTCTTGTTTTGATTGCTGAGAGCATATTAGTCTCAAACAGAACACGAGAGTAATGATCCATTTTATAATCTATATATCGAGTGGCATCCTGGCGCACAATAGAGGAAACATAGTTTGTCGAACCATAAAAATGCAAAAATGATGGCAATAATAATAACAACGTCAGCAGCATGATGGGAAACCTCCTGGGGTTTAATTGTTTAGTGCAAACCCAACAGAAACGTCATTTAATAACAGGCGGTGGAGACGGCTGCTTTTTGCTGAACTGCAATACGGCGTTTCAGAAACCAAGCGGTGGTTCAGAGGATTTGAAGTGGTTCCATAGTTTGCACTCACTTCTTTAAACAGTGACGGCTTCATCGAGATTATTCATCTGCACTTGG